>NC_057795.1:11180268-11212735 GCF_018294505.1 Triticum aestivum | reverse complement strand
GGTCGGTGCGGCGGTGGGCCAGCTGTGGGGAGTGGTTTCGGGGAGGGCTGGCCGGCCGCGGGCGGCGGAGGCGGGCGGTTCGGCCGGTGGTGGCTGGCGGCTCAGGGGGGTGGAGTTTGATGATAAACTAGAGGCCCTTGATTTCATATCCAACGGCTGGAAAATCTAATGACTAGAGATGAAAAAGTCAGTTGACTGATGTGTAGCCTCACCCCGCATGTACACATGCACGCACGCAAGACACGCACGAATGTAGGCGTGCAACACTGACATGTACACATAACGTACACACGCACGCATGCTGGCGTGCAACACTGACACGTACACATGCACTCACGAACACACGCACGTACGCACCCATGGATGCAACACTGAAATGCACCCTTGCATGCATGCAACACTCGCACGCCTGCATGCACACAGCACACGACACAAGACACACGCTCAACCTATACGTGCATGCACCCTTTGTTAAGGACATGGATTGTTACGGGTAGTAATTAATCTTATCTGTGATAAGCAGAACATTGATGTTTGCATCGGTCTTTATGAATCACAACGTATCGAACGGGCTATCAACATAGTAGGCTTAACTACATGAAAAAGATACGTCACACTCAATGAACAATCATCGGTTTATGTAAGGCCCGCTTCTGACCGCCCTGGCCCACCAAAGGTTCCTCTGCTGTGCGCTGCCTGCGTTGGGTCACTGACATGCAGGCCATGCACCCAAAGAGCCCACATGTTAGTGGAAGAACGGTGCCGTGTCCTAGGTCAGAGTCGAGGGCGCCACTCGCGGCACGCCCGGCTGAACACGCCTCCCTGCCGCATTCAAACGCCTCCATGAAACCCGCCCGTGTGGAAGCCGAGAAACCCACTCTGGACACACGTCCGTTCATGACCAGGCTGGTGTTAAACGCAATGCCGGCCGAGCTCCTCCCGTCCGCCATTTATTTAATCTCCTATTTAAGCAAGGCCAAACGCCGGACAAGAATCGCACACCTCTGCCGCTCCCCTATCTCCTCCACCATTTTGTCCACTCTTACAATGGCTTACGAAGAGTAGTTATTCCGCATCCAAGCCGGCTGGGTAGCCCGCCGGATAAGAGCTATGCAGCTCGTTGATCCACCTCCCTCCCCTCGCCCGACGGAGCCAGTTGCCGCCCCAAGCCGGCATGCAGTTCAGCAACTCGCTGCTCCAGGCCAGCTCGACGAGGAGTGGCGCACGGGCGTCGTTGCTGCCGTCCACGCTGCCGCCTCGTACCGCGTCTCCCGTTTCTTTGGCCGAGACTCCCATGCCGGCGGCGGCGCCATGCAAGCAGCGAAATAAGCCGGGTGCACGGAGAGTGACGAGTCGGTGGCCAGCGCCTCCGCGTTTGCCGCCATAATCGAGGAGAAGTAGAACACGGGAGGCCGCCGCCGCTTGGTTCCCATGAAGGACACTATGGAGGCGACGCCAACATACACAATAGGTGTCTTGCCGGATCCTTTTGTTGCGAGGACCTTCGTCGACCCCGCATGGGATCCACGGAAGAGGGGAATGTTAGGATGAACTTGAGCCAGTGCCGGCCATGGCGAAGTTGTGGCCGGTGATGAACTCGAACCGGTGCCGGCCACCATCATCTTCGGCACCAGCCAATGATATCAGTTGGGCAGTGGGGAAGCGAGCCATCCTTTGCACTAAAGCATATACCTCCGGGGCTCCCGGCAGGCCGGTGATCGTTCTGCCGGACACGACGAACACAAATCGATCGGCGGGCGACCATTTAGGCCAGGTATTATATACATGTGCTTTCCAGAACTAGCACCGTGTAGTTCATTTGAATGTAATGAAATCCATCATGTTTGTGTGAAAATCCGGTATTTTATATGATTTACATCGTTGTTTATATGAAATATTAGTTTGTCTACGTGTTTGCGTGAATTTCGTCCGCTTGGTTGAGTTGTTGTCATAATGTGTGCGGCTACGGTTGGATGGCGTAATTTGCGGGTCGTCGGTCGGTCTGCGGGCGGCTCGGGCGGAGTTGTGGGACAAAAAACATAGCTCGTGCAAGCTCGTCTCCAACGTGCGCGCTGGAGGATGCATGACAGCATGAGCACCCGAGCCATTCCTCGTTCATCGGTGGCAAAGGCACCGGTGGACAAAAGGGTCACCAATATTTTGGCTACCCCGGGCAAGATCCAAACAGCCCATCCCAACAGATTCAAATCCCTCGTTCACCGTGGAATTTAGCCATGTGTTGTTTTCATGGACTAGAAAGATGCCCGTGCATTGCATGGAACATCAAGATGCATTTTTTTAAAAACTCCCGCATGCATGCAAGGGATAATTAATGTCCTCCTTTGCTAGTACCACGAGGCAAACACCATTAATATTGCATCGATTAGTGTTAGTGGCCTTGTATACCTGCAAATTGTAATTTTGATAGCGGCCCCTTGTATATAAAAATGGAGGGATAAATATTAGAGATCAGGTTAGGAGGAGTGGGGCGTGGTCCCGTTATGGTGACTGGTGGTCGGACTGGACGGAGGCATGGGGATGGACGGCGCGTTATGTCTAGGTTTGTATCTCTCTCACACACACCCACGTAGGTGGGGTACGTGCACGAAGAGAAGAGGTGCACACACGGCGCATGTACTCCCGTCTCTTTCCCAACCACACCCGCGCGGGTACGCGGTGGAGCTCATTTTTGTACGAAAAAGGCAGCCCACATGGTAATTTGGCACGTGTACTGGTTGTCCAGTTGGTGGAGGGAGGATCGTCTACCACGAGTGAACAAACAAATTGCGACTTGACGCGTTATATTAAATTAAAAAAAGAGGCAAACCATGTGGGGCCTACCTTAGAGGCAATGCTCTATACACTTGAGTACTTTTGATGTGTCCCGTCAACTCGCAGAAGAAGGAGAAACTTGCTTAGTATGCCATCTCCCCCGCCCACGGGCGCGGTGGCTCTCAGGATGAGGTGAAGCTTACTACTACTGTATGCCTTTACGCCCGCTCCCTCGCCCACGCGCGCGGTGGCTCGTAGCACGAGGAGAAAATTTTACTAGTCCCTCCGTTTACTCCTCGTCCCTACTATGTACATACTTTGGTTAGTACTCCCTCCATTTACTTATACAAGGCCACTATAAAAGAATAAATTTTGCATCTATACAAGGCCACAAATAGTAATCGAGCCTTTCCAGTTTATGGCTCAATTTCAAAATCTCTCCAACCAAGGTAGACGGTGAGTGGTCGAATTAATTTCGTAGTTTGCACACTACGCTCGCTTTTCTCAAGAAGTTATGTTTACCGAGGCATTAATTAGAATGAATGCATGAATGACCACTAAATTTCCATGAACATGTTCATGCATTTGTTAGTTTCCTCTTGACACTGCTTGCGTCGGGTGATCTAACGCACCTCGAAATCCAACATGTAATGGTACTACTACTAGTATAGTAGAATTGAGACTTATCAAATGGAAAAACGAATGTTTTTTAGATGAGCCCTATAAACCCTAGTGGGTACGTACTCCGTAAAAACAGATTTTTCCAAAACTAAGTAGCTCCCTTTCATGAATTCTGTAGTATACTCCTCCGTCGACGCTCCCTTTCATGAATTATGTACTTTCTGTCGCCGACATGTGGGACATATAGCAACCGGGTCGACGTGTCAAGCACCAAATAACAGTGCAGAACAGCAGGGGGGACGCACCACACTCGTACCGGCGCAGTAGTAGTAATGAGCAATGAGACGTCAAATCACAATGCCGCACCTTCCCAGACGGACGAAGCAATCATTATTTCACACTTCGGTTTGACATCATCTCAAACCACGTACTAGTATTGCTTCTGCCTCAAGAGGGACACGTGCATCGCCTTGGTACATCATGACACGTGGGACCGCATGACAGGCCATGCTCCCCCGTCGATCGCTCGGTAAAATCACCTCATTTTTACTATACTTCCTCCGGATCAGTTTACTACATGGCATGCACGTCGTTCTCGGTTGAGAATTTAACTGGCTATATATATATGTGATGAACAGTATGCTAGCCTTTTAAAAATGTATACTTTTGTACAGTAGTACTCCACTATCGATGGATTGCGCCATGGAGCAAAAATTGAAATTTTAAAAAAGGTGGTACATATAGAGAGCGCTCGTCGCCAAATTTTGCATATAGTACTATTAAAAAAGCTAGTTCGTGCTTAATTGGGGTGCTAAATTCTATTAAACAAATACTAGTACTAGTATGTACATACTGAAGAGTTAAAGTAACGAGAAGAAACATAACATAGTTCTGCTGGGGGCTCAGCACAACACACCCCTCAAATTAAACTAAGCACACCTGGAATTAAACTATGCAAGTAATCCGGTAGACACTGCATTAGAAGTTTAGAACCACCATGAGCAACGACACTGCCACCTTACTCGGAGTCCTCGTCCACGTCCTCGACTTCGTCCTTGTTCCTCTTCCTCTTGGCCGATACTTCTTTGCTTGAACCGCGAACTTGGTTGTTGCTCTTCATCCAACCCTTGTAGATATTGAAACAAAGGTAGCCGTCCATTGCAGCGTACTGGATGTGGTCTATATCTAGTACATTCCGCTGCCATGCATGACGATGGAATGTGTATGGAGGTTTCTCCTGTTTACCGTACGAAGGATGAACCATGGCTCCTGCCAGGGTCAGCATTGAAGGCTGACGAGAGGGCACCAGCCGATTCTTCTGGAGGTCGAAGGGGTTGCTTACAACGAGGCCTATCCGACGCATGACTTCTTTGTCGTTCTTAAAGTATACAGTAACGAATTTGACTATTTTTTCCTCGAGGAAGTTCTTAAAATCCTGGCACTCAACGTCGGCATGGCATATGTGGTAGACCAAGCAAATGTTATGTACGCAAACCTGGATCATGGCGGGCTTCTTCCTCTCTTCGTCCTTTAGATCCTTCTCTCGTCCCACGACTGTGGTGTACTCAACATCTAGCCCAGCGACCCACTCATCATGTGAGTTTTTGAACATGCGTGTGAAGCGAGAAAGGCATCCTTTCACCGTCATGGAAGTACGGTTGTAGATGACGTCGAACTCATTGTCGGTGATGGTTCTATCCTTGTACTCGCCACTGATCGGGGAGATTTGGGACGCCATGGATTTGGGAGGAGGGTTAGGATTAGTGGAACTACCATAATGTGAATGGACGGGACGACTAGGAGCGAACTGCCGTAGTATTAAAGGACGTGCGGGGACGAGTAGGAGCGAACTGCCAGCGTGCGAACGACAGGGTAGTGGCTTTCCATTCTCCCATGATACGGGCTTCCGAGAGCCCTTGGATCTGAGATCGAACGGTTGCATGGTGTGATTCTAGACCTATGGGTGAATATCCTATCTTGGAGGGTTATTCTGAAAATTTTCAGCAACTTAGCATGCAACCGTTTGATCTCAGATCCAAGGGCTGCCAGCATCCTGTATCATGGTCGCGCCTACGATGACAGTCGCGTCGCTCGCGCTGTCACGCCCTTGGAGATTTAACATGGTGCGTTAGGCTATCTGATGTGGGCATGTCATACATAGTCATCACTTAGTCACTCATACTACAACAAGGTTGGCTATAAGTGTATTTTTTTACTCCTCTCTATCTCTTTCTTCGTACTCCCTCCGTCTGATAATATAAGAACGTTTTTGACACTAGTGTGGTGTCAAGAACGTTCTTATATAATGGGACACAGGGAGTACTAGTATTTATTGCATTTGCCAAGGAGTGACCTCTTCCAATGAAATGGTGTTGCTAAGTTTGCTCCATTTAATTAGCTATACACTCAAAATTGTCTTTTCACCTAGGTACACGCTCTTAGCACCGTTTCTTCCTTGGGTCGACAAACTAGACTCTCTCTTCCTGATTAACTTGCCACATCAGACTTTATTCCTATGTGGCAAGCTTAAGAACCTCTAGGAGCAAGTAAGTACAATAGTATGCTTTACATGGCATTTTTGCATATGTGGAGGAAAGAGAGGCAAGGAAAAAGTGGAGAAGTGGGCTCTCATGCAAGAGCCAGCCTCTACTACTACATGGTGCAGCATTGGGAGAGGCACCTATATGGAGGTGGTCAGGAATCAGGAGACTCACGCCGGTCGTAGCGCCGCAGTTAAAATGATAATGGCAAGTCAAATCACGGGGACCCGCTTGTCCAGCAGTAACTTGCTGTCGAATCACACAACCCTACGTTTGCAGCAGCCTACTCCCTCGTCTTCTCGCGTCTCTGTCGAACCGACTAGGCGGAACTGCCCCGCCTACCGCACAGGAAAAGCCCCGCCCTCGACTTTTAAATACAACTACTCCCTCCGTCTAGGTGAGTAAGTCATCTTACGAAAACCAAATAATCCCAAAATACTAAGGCGCGGTGCATTAACTTCTACCTCGTTTCTTGTTTCTTCACATATCAACCAATAAGAATCCAATGATATACTTTTTGTGACATAGTAACTCATATTAAGTTAGCCAGATGGATGACCTAGAACTACGTGCATGCCCTATAAACCGAGAGGCCTACAAATAAAAAACCGAGACAGAGAGGGTAGTTTAGCACGTATCTTTTTAGATCAATATAGTCGGGATTCACCAAGGAGCAACACCAAGTGGTAGGCTACTCCTGTCGTGTTGGCGTAGTAACTCAAGCAGGGTCAGTTCGCACACGAAATGGCGACACACTTAACAGGACCCCTTTGGCAGACATGTGGCTCATCCACCGTCTTGTTCCACGTGCGATGCACCAAATTACAATTCGGAGCAGTTGTTGGAATTGGAGGCACCCCGGTCTTAGCGCCATAGTAGTAGAAAATGAGCGATGAGGGGTCAAATCACAAAGCCCCACCTTTCCCGCATTAAGCTGGACGGACGAAGCAACATATCATTTCACTCTAGCGCGCAAGAGCATAAAGAAAGGAGAAAACAATGATGCGTGTAGTAGCTACCTAGGGAACCCTAGGGTAGGGGTCTCCACTACAGATCCTTTTTTTTGAAAGCGCCTCCACTACAAATCGGCTTCTCCCTCGTCCTCTTGAAGAAAACCGATGATGAGTGCGGCGGTAGGGTTTGTAGGAGTACTACGGCATGCAGGGCCACGTCGTAGTAAACGGGTTCGAGTCGACGCCTTAAATATGTGTGGGCCTCTTGGATTTACGGGAACGAGGCATCATTTTGGGTTCGGGGACCAGTGGAGATATAGCACGTACAAAAATTGTGGATGTAGGTTCGACCGAAAGGCAATGATGCATGGGCCCTGCATTTTGATATACCCGGGGCCGCATGAAATGTGCTACTCTACTCAAAACTCGTAAGGTACACATGTATTGAACGCATGAGATTTCGAAACCAAATTATGAATAAATACACACTATGGCATGTAAAGCTTTGAGTCATATATGCATCATGTAGATGTTCGTTTAGTTCTTATAGTTCATCTCATTCAAAATCAATTAGTTTTATAAAAATGTTAAGATTCATGGGGTTGTGCATTGTAAATAATAAAGTAAAAAACAAATAATGGCAATACATTTAGAAAAAATAATCAATTATGATACATAAGATTCTAGAACAAAGGAGAAGTGCTTGTGTTTTGAGGTTTGTTCATTATGCTTAAGTTCAACCATGGAGTCTTCTAAATTGTACATGTGGCAGATCTGGTGGAATGTTGATGATATCCAATGGCCAGTAGTGCTCGGATTTTCCCATCTCTGCACTGTCGGGATAGCTTCATCCAGCGACCATCTTTCAAAGTTATTGGCACACTATATAGTTCTTGTGCCATAGTTGCATGTTTTGGAAAAAAGCTACTAGTGGGTTGTACTATCTATTTAGGAATAGAAGATGTATACATGGAAGTTGTAGGGAAAGAGATGACATGGAGGATCTCAATTCCTATGAGTAGGGATTGGAAAAGAGATGTCATTTGGTTCACATCATAGTAACTTTTCTATTGAATCTAGAGATGACATGTATCTCAATTCCTACGAGGAGGGATTAGTAAAGAGATGTAATTTGGTTCATATCATAGGAACTTTTCTATTGAATATACGCTAATGTTTATTTTCCTTTGAAATTAAGGGAGTATAGGAATCCATTCATATGAACCAAGTGGCTCTAAAGCTATAGAAATGATATCATGTTTATTTCCTTTGAAATGTAGAGTATATGAATCTATTCCTATGAACCAATTGGCTCTAAAGGAAAAAAATCCTATAAAAATCATATCATATAGAGTTCCTATGATATTCCTCGACACTAAAGGATGGTTGAAATTGCTGCGGGTGATACGATGGTCTTTCTTTGTAGACTCCTCACCCATCTTTATAGTTACCTCTCGAAGATGAATGAAATGATATATATAGGGTATTCTACATGTGCAATTTGGTACACGAGAACTCGGTAAAAGTTTGCGAGGTTCTAATTTTCAATAAAGCTATATGCACTACATTTCGAAACGGATGGAGCATACGGAAGTTGCTAACACTCACGTGGAAGATTTGTGTGTAGGAGGAGTGGCTGTTCTGTTAAATGACATGGCAAAACTGACACTGTTGGATGCCGATCTAACGGTTCTTACGGTGTTCATCAGGAAAAGGCTTGTGGCGAATGTTTGTCGGCTAATGATTTACGGACACATGCATTGCATTAATACGTGCCCCCCTCTCTCTCACACACATGCACCCTCACGAGTCCCAACTCTCCCGAGTCCTCTCGCAGACTCGCGCGTGGCACCCATCATCTATCTGCAGGTAGACATCATGCACATATGTGCTCTTCACACCCTACCCTTAGAACTTCTAAAAAACAAAAGACGGCGCGCACATTTTATTTTAGCTCACACGTCACACACTTATATTATTACTCTTGCGGTGAACGTTCTTTGGGCATAGTATATATTGTACTCTCATGAAGAGAAGTGGTGCACGCACGCACTAGTTCTCTCACCCACTCGCGGGTACATGTAGGAGCGCATTTTTTTGAAGCCGGTACAACAAAATATAAAAGCAGGAGCCTTAGCGCTTGCTTTACTAGGGTTCCTCTCGTTCACTCTCTCATGCTCTCCAGATCTAAGCAAGATATAGGTGGCCACACACTCTCTCTCAGCTCACAGCTGGTCACAAACCCGGCCGGACAACCTCGACCGGGGCAGGGGGTGTAGGTGCATCGTTCACAATGTCGTCAGCGGTGAGGGAGGAGACCAATGGCTACCCGCGCGTCCCGATCGGCGGTCGTGTCGTTCTCTACGAGAGAGCGCCGGCTCGGGAGGGCCTCCGACCCCTTATTCCTCCCTGCGGTATTGTGGCCAAGATGCGTCCTCCCGACGCCGTCTTTGCCACATGCCGATGATCCTTAGGTATATATTCCTTCGAAACCTACCTTGCTCTACTGCCCCCGCTCTTCCCCCTTTGTGTGGATCCTTTTCTACTTCCGTCCGCTGTTCCAAAGCCACCTAGACTTCTACTATTATTAGAAGTAAAGCGAGTTCATATAGTCAACTCAAAGCGTTGGTTCAAACAGGGAAGAAAGTGGGAAAGCTGTAGCATGAATCTAGGACTTGGTTCTAAGAGGAAACGGGGGAAAGTAGTAATATATGTCACTGTTTGAATAACCGTATTTCGTATTTGTGCAAACAGGGATGTCTGTCTCCATATCGTTTCGGGATGTCTGTCTCCGTATCATTTCTATCCGCGCAATCAAAAGCACACACCTCAGTTTCAGTACAACTACGCAACATGAGATGGCTATCCCTCGTTGCCGTCGTCTAACCTCCAGTCTTCAAGGTATCCCTACATTGGTAGTAACTAAGGTAGAATGACCAACACAATCTAAAAGAAGCTGATTCGTACGTTTTACTTCCTTATTCCAGTGCAGGGACGAGCAAAAACAACTGCATCCTAGTCCGGAATGCACTTTCTACTAGTTCATCCATGGACCGAGGACTAGCTAGCACGGCTGCACGGCGGTTTTTTGGACAGGTACGCGGACAAGAGGCATCATGGTCTGCTTATTTCTGCAAATAGCGGTGCTTAAATTAGTGGAATGCACAAGAATTTAACCTGGTCAGTACACTGCATGGTTCAGTTCAGCATTCCAGCTGAGACCACAATTATAATTAGATATTCTGGAATGAGAGAACCTAACCCTGGATGGTGGTAACAAGAAAAAACAAGAGTGAACTCCAAGAAATTTAAGCCTGCCAGGAGGCCCTTTGCTCAGAGAAGCCTTGCTTGTTTTTTCTTGATTTGTAAACCTTCTCACAACTTTGACTTTTGTTGTGAACTAGTATATGTTTGTTATGTTCTATGAATCATTGAGATATATAAAACTGCTTAACTTATGCTTTTCAAGATTTTTATGAAGACGAGTTTAATGTGAGTGTTCGACATGAGCGCTGGACTAGCGTTGAATGTTTGGAATTTATTACATTGTGCCCTCAATTAACTGCATGAACCACTGTAACAAGATACATAGTTTCTTATATGTCAGACAACAGATTGTTGATGGTGAGTTGGTCGATAGCCCACTGTTGAAGCGAGCTGAGCCAATGTGCCATGTTTTGCGCAACTCCTTACAAGTGGGGTAGAACCAACAATGTTTACAAGTACTTATGTATACATCAGCACACGGTTCTCGAACGAGTGCTCTATTTTATCAAAACACACACTGCTCATATGATAAACCGTGACAACTTATGTCTTACAATGCCATACTCATGAAAAAACTAGTGAGGACCCATTTGTTTCGGCAAGAATTACGATGGTTCTTACATGATTCACGGGCACACAAAAGTAGCAGCAGTTCCCATAGATGGATTCAAACAGAGTACTAGCCCCAGAGGGGTTGACAACAGGCAAGGTTCGGATAATTAGGCACAATCCAAACTACTATTAAACACTATCTGGGGAAACTATTTCATGCCTCGATCTAATTTTGGCTGGACACAAGACGGACCTTGCCATGAACATCATCGAGGACGTCCCACAGCAGCTCAATCCTGTGAACCTTCATGAAGACAACCTTGTGGCCTTGCCACTGATAAACTTGTTTGTGGAGGCATGCCACGTCATCTTCCTGTGTAAGCTTGACAAGAACAGTATGCCTCACAAACGAAGGAGTAGCTTTGAACTTCTTGTGCTTCAGTACACCCTGGATAACACGCCTGACAACAGTGAGGCTGGAATACACCTCTTCATTGGTATAACCGCAAATGGCTTCCAGGATCCAACAGTCTAAGAACTCTGTTTTCCCAGTGCGTATATTCAGGTCGTCCGGCTCATAGAGAGTGACATGCACAACCACACAATCCTTGTCTGCATCAGGGCTCTAATTGAAACAGAAACAAATTCTGAATTACTTTTCAGTATAAGAAACACAAGTTATTTAAACCACTATGTATAGCATGGCATCGAAGCTAATAAAATTTTGCATTATTAATCACCACATACTTCCTTTTCTAAAAAAAATCACCACATACTTAGATGAAAAACCACAATCGAGATCGGCAAAGAAGGAAATCACCTTGGGCAGCTCAGCAGGGGGGGACACATCCTCGAAGGGGGAAACTGCTCCTGCAGTTCCACGGGGGCTGTAACCTCGAACGGGGCGTTGACCATCTCAGTAGTGGCCGTGAGTGTATCTGGGGTCGGCTCGGTGGTTGCCTCCATCTTCTTGGAGCTCTCTGTCTCGTGGGGATCAGCCTCCCGTGTCTGCTCCAATATCGGCAGATCTTTGCCTGGTTCTCCTTGGTCCATCATGAAACTGACGAATACTAGGAGACCACTGAAAGGAAAACACAATTGCAATGACAATGAAACAAAAAAGAGAGTGAGGATCGGTTACTGCTTTGCAAAAGTTCTTTGTTTTTTCTCTGAACGAAAATATACCAACATCACGGATCCGCTTACCTTCCCTTCGTTGGGAGAGAAGAACAATGGCAGATGCGAGTGTTGCCTTTCTTGAAGACGGTGAGGGAGAAGGGGATTCAGCAAAGAGTGAAATGATGGTTGCTTCGTCCGTCAAACTTAGACTGCGGGGAGGTGGGGTTTTGTGATACGACGGCTCATTACTGCCGCGCTACGACCAGGGTGACTCTCCGCCTGCATACTGCCTTCTAATTTGGTGGATGGCATTTGGGCCCGCGTGCTGCATGGCCCGCATGTCGGTGAACAAAAGTATAACGACATTCAGTAGAGGGAGACGTTTCAATGACCTAGGAGGAGCCAGAAGCAGTCGAGTGTTTCCACTATACTAGTAGAATTGTTTTTTTGGGTAGCTGTAGAGCGTCTCCACTGTACTAGTAGTAATTGTTTCTCTGGGCCCAAGACAAAACAGCCAATCCACACTAGTAAATAGTAAAATCAATTCAAAAGGCACTACCCACACCCAGCACACCGCCCCCCCCCCAAAAAAACCTTGGTGCTCTTCTTCCTCCTCGATCCCACCCACCTCACGTCAGCTCGCTCCACTCGTACCCCCAAATTCCTCACCTCACTCCTACAGAAAACCCCAGCTCCCCTTCTTCCTCACTCCTACAGAAAACCACTATCCCCCCTTCTTCTTCGCTTGCACTACAACTATGCTCGTCATTCGTTACTCTGGTCAAATCCGTGAGCACGACGTGACGCCCTAGAGGAAAATGGAGTCGGTTGACCCCAGCGCCAAGAAGATGAAGCTCCCGCCAGCGGCGATGCCTGTTGTAGATCCCTCACCTGGCAGCGCGGGGAGAAGCGGCGACCCTGCCCCCACCGGATCCCAGGAACCGGTAGAATCTCGGGTGGACCGCATCAGCGATCTCCCGGATGCCGTCCTTGGGGAGATCATCTCGCTTCTCCCCACCAAGGATTGCTGCCGCACCCAAGTCCTCTCAATTCGGTGGCGCCCTCTATGGCGCGCCGTGCCCCTTAATCTCGACTGTCGTCAGCTATCTCTCTTCAATGATTTTGAAATCCCCAGAGCCATCATCTCCTCCCACAAGGGCTCCGTTCAAAGCCTCTGCATCCCATCATGGTACCTGAGCAAGCATACCATGACCTGCACGGTGGACGCCTGGCTGAAATCCCCTGAATTCACAGAACTATAGTTGCCTGAGTTCTACTATTCCCCTGGAAATCACATACCACATACCGAACGCCATGAACTTGTGCCCTCAGCACCGATGTCCATCTTGCGGTTTTCCTCCTCTCTCCACACCGCCACCTTTGCGTTGTGCTACCTACCAGACAATCTGGTACTAAACCTTCGACTCCCATTTCTCAAGAAACTTTCACTTGTGCGGGTTCGTATATCGGAGGCCTCATTGCATAGCATCATCCACTCCAGTTTCCCTGCGCTGGCGTGCTTGGTGCTTGTTTTCACAGTTAGAATCGGTTGTCTCCAAATAAAGTCGCCTAACCTTGTAAGAATTGGAATTTCTTTTGACGGAAGGCAGCTCATCATCCAAGATGCCCCTTCACTTCAAAGTTTGATCCTTGATTCTAGTTATTCACCGTTGCAACTAACCGTCATCTCTGCGCCTAAACCGGAGACTTTGGGTGTAATACATGATCTTTGTGCTCATTTCAATATGGTGTTTGGCTCCATAGTTCTTCAGGTACTTTATATTATCATCTACACTTGTAACCATAAGCTGCATTTAAAACTTCTGTGCATAATTTATATATCATCTTGGAGTACACATTTTGTACTAATATTATGTTCTATGCTCAATGAAGAGTTTCTACATGGATGGTCTATCAATGGTGCTGGATTCTGTCAAGATCTTATATATCCAAATGAATAGTTTTGATCTGAACAAGATTATTGGCTTGTTGCATTGATTTCCATGTCTGGAGAAGTATATATAAAGGTGATAATTTCACGCACATTGGAAGCCCGCATATAGTGTACTAGAATTAACCGTTCAGCTGTTGCTCTTTCGACACTCTTCTTTTAGACCTTAACTGTTTTCAATCTTCATGTCTATTTAGGCAACAGGACGGGGTAAGAAAGTTATAACCAATCGGTGGATTCGTAAGCATCGGGATTTTCCCACTTCTCATGAGATTCGATTGAAGACAATAACACTAGAACGATATGTAGCCAACCGTGCAAGCACAAGATTTGTCACATTCTTCCTGCTGAATGTGAGGTTACTATTGTCCATCAGGCTTAAGGTTATCAGCAACATGGTTTTGACGGATGGGTATGTCGAAGAGCAAAAAAAGGAGTTTCAGGTGGGCAAAAGAGCTTCTAAATGTGTCGGGCTTCTATTTACAACATATTGTGGTCATAATCCAGTAAATTTTATGACCCCGGATGTTCATTCTATGGACCTGACCGATCCATTTGACTGTGACTGCCGAAAACAGTGCTGCAGTTAGATGTTTTTGCCCTTTTCAATCTGGGTTTTTTTGTAAACCTGATGAACAATCAACCCTCGTGCTTTTGTACAGTTTGTAAGTTGGAGTTAGATGTTCCTTCCCTTTTCAACTCAGTTGTGACTGTCATATTTTCTTTGAAACAAGGCAAATGGCTTGCCATTCGTTTAATTTAGAGTGAAATATTGTAACAAATCACAACCAAGGGAAATAACATCACTCACGCCGGCTGCTTGAGCTCACTGTGCATTACAGAACCAAGTGATTAGCCCCCACCCGCACCCACAAACTTATTTCGAACTAGCACATCAAATGGGCTATAAAATTTCATAGGAAAGGCTGCATGACCGTGACAGATTTGGATTCTGACATTTGGGACCCGGGAGGAAATAGACTATCCAAGGTGGTGTTGACTTACTAGCCAGTCAACAAACGATTCTGCCTACCAGCCGTTGGATTGACATCCAACATCTGTCGTGTATCTTCTATCTCTTGTCTTCTTCTTCCTCCAGCCGCCCAAACCAAACCACTCCATCGGCTCCGCCTGCTCCTACCTCCCATGGCTGGCTACACCTCCGCCGCCCTATCGTACGTACCCTCCAACGTTTGCCAGTCCCTCCCTCTATTCCCCCATAGGTCCTGTTATTCTCCGGCGACGACGGCCCCAACACGCACCCGTGCCCGAACCAGTCAACCCTCATACTCCCCTCCACCTGCGAATGGACCGGCGCATTGTCAACGACTCCTGTTCGTTCCATCTGAGGCCTCGCCGTCGTCCTCCGCCTAGCGGCCTTGGTTCGCTTGCCGTGCGTGGTGCGCTGCCCTCTTGCCCTGTCAACATCGTCAACAACTAAGAGGAACAAGGAGATGACTGTAAGTGGAGAGGATGACAGTAGGGACCCACCAGCGTCATGGCAGTACGCACGCAAGTGCCTCTATAGTACAAGCCCAAAAATATGCTTCCTCCTAGTCCTAATGGTTGGACATCTGGGGCTGACGCCATTGTCAACCTAGTCAATAAACGAGAGAATTACACGACGAGCGGCTAACACCAGGGACCCAGTAAGTCACGCAGTTTTTTTTGAGGAACAAGCAGTTGTTATTTATACTAGTTTTAGCGCCGGATCAGGGTAACAACGGGGCTGTGCGGGGGTTGTGGCCCGTCTAGCCAGGGTTTTATTTATGTTTACCACATCATGAGCCCAGTTGTGTTTTTTTCTTGCTAAAAATGGCTAGCCCAGTTCTATATTTTTTTTAAGAAATACCCAAACAAGGCCTACTTGCTTTATCGGCCCTGCTGGGTTGCAAATCATTCAAGACGATGAGAGTTTCATTCGGTTTGTCCAGAAATGGCCTGTACATTTTTAAAACACATCAAACCGGGAATTAGTTTCATTTTTTTTCATTACAAGATCTTAAATTCCACTGATTTTTATGCGTGGACAATTATTTGGATTTTATATTTATATTAATTATTTTTTAAACTAGTTTGAATGTGAACAATATTTTTGGATTAAAAACAGTTGACCGCACCGAAATATGGAAAATTTCGTATACTTTTTAACCGTGGCCACAATATGGGGTGTAATGCTAACAAAAAGAAGATGGGCTCCAAAACAAATCTTAAGAATTAGCAAATGGGCTGTACATTATTAGAAATAATGGCAGATGGGTTGTATGCTGTTTTCCACATATTTGAGGTTGACGCGTATGCTTTCATAAAAAAAAGGTTGATGCACATGCAATGCCCTGTTAACTTAGTCAACACACGAGAGCGGTGACTGTTGGATGTCCATCCAACTGCTGTCGTGCTTCTTCAATCTCTGCTCTTCATGCTCCAGCCGCTCAAACAAGCACCGACGGGACTACCTGCTCCCTCCTCCCGCGGCCGGCAATGCTTCCGCGTAGGCCTCACGGCCCCACCGTACTCCCATTGCTGGCCTAGCCATCCCTCTACTCACCCACACATGCTATTATTCTCCGGCGATGGTAGACGAACCTGTAAACCCTCGTACTCCTCCGCGTGGGAAACAACTGCCGAGTATTCCCTGGCTCCGTGTCATTCCATTCCTAGGCCTCGCCGTCGTCCACCGCCCTGGTGCTCTCGGCGTGGCCTGGTCAACATGGTCAATGAACGACATCCATCGGAAGTGGACTGTACATGGTGAGGCTGACAGCTGGGTCCACGGCCGCAGACAAGGAAATGCCTCCTTATTACGCGCAAAATAATGATTCCTCCACCTGACAGCTAGGACCCACAGGAAGGGCCTCTGTATTTCGCGAAAAAAACGTTCCCCCCGCTGACAGGTCGGACCCACCAGCTATATCTTTGCACGCAAGGAAGTGCCTCCTTATTACGCCCAAAAAATGAATACCCCGCGCTAGCTGGGACCCACCATATAGTTGGGCTGACTTGTGGGCCTACTAAGTTGACGGGGACGGAGGGCTTTGTCAACTTAGTCAATACTCCAGTGACCGTATGATGTCCATCCAACGGCCATAGTGCTTCTTCAACCTCTGGTCTTCTTGCTCCAGCCGCCCAAAGCAGCGCCGGTCATGCCACCTGCTCCTGCCTCCCGTGGCCGGCTGTGCTACCGCCTGCTCCTGCCTCCCGTGGCCCGGCTCCGTGTCGTCCCCTTCCTAGGCCTCGCCATCATCCACCGCCATGGTGCTCTCAGCGCAGCATGGTCAATGTGGTCAACGACCGACTTCCATCGGAAGAGTACTGTACGTGGAGAGGCTGACAACTGGCTCCACGGCAGCCGCAAGGAAGTGCCTCCTTATTACGCGGAAAATAATTATTCCTCCACCTGACAGCGGGGACCCACCAGCTACACCTTACCAGCTACACCTTCGCACGCAAGGAAGTGCGTCCGGGCAAAAAAATGATTTGCCCCCCTGACTACTGGGAACCACCAGCTACATCTTCACATGCAAGGAAGTGTGTCCGGGCAAAAAAATGATTCGCCCCCCTGACTGCTGGGACCCACCAGCTACATCTTCGCAGGCAAGGAAGTGCCTGACAGTAGGGACCCACCTAGTCGAAGCGAACGTAGCGTTGTCATTCTGGTCACGAACGTATACATTAAAATATACTGGTGGGTGTAGAGGCGCGCACGTGTCGTAGTGGAGGCGCGCATGTAGCATGTACATGTACGTACAACGGCCAGGGTGCAAGAAAGAGAATACGGCCACGTATGTGTACATATGGGCGGGGTCTCGAACGCCTACTCGCGCATACGTACGGCGAGGGCTCATGTACATGGCTGGGTCGAAACGGAGAAACAGCATCGTCGTCCTGTCCTTGGGGAGGCAACAGAATGCGTCATGTTCATGGGGAGGCAACGGAATGCGTCGTGTTCATGGGGAGGCAACTGAATGTGTCGTGTTCATCGGGAGGCAACGAAACACGTTGGAGCCAACCGGCTGGGTCAAAACGGAATGCGTGGTCGTATTCATCGGGAGGGCTTGGATGGAACAGGCAATGGAAACGAGGCCTGGCGTACCGCGGAACGGAGGAAACGGACCTCCTACGTTCGGAACGGGGTCCTGTTGATCGGGAGGGGTGTGGCGTACCGCAAAATGGAGGAAACGGACCTCCTACGGTCGTAATGGGGGTCCTGTTGATCGGGAGGGGTGTGGCGTACCGCAAAACAGAGGGAGCGGACCTCCTACGGTCGAAACAGGGGTCCTGTTGATTGGGAGGGGTGTGGCGTACCGCAAAACGGGATTCCACGGGATACTGTTCATCTCCACCGTCGACCTCCTCCAGCCTCCACGGGCTACCGTCGACCTCCTCCAGCCTCCACGGGCTCCTGTTCATCCAGCCTCCACCGCGCGCTACTCCACCGGCTACTGTTCAACCACCCCTCCACCGTCTACTGTTCATCCAGCCCTCCACCGTCTACTGTTCATCCAGCCCTCCACACCACGGGGTCCTGTTCAACCACCCCTCCGTGGCCACCCCTCCACCGTCCATTGTTCATCCAGCCCTCCACACCACGGGGTCCTGTTCATCCAGAGGCAACGCCACCGCTCACTGTTCATCCAACCCCCCCCCAACACTCACTGTTCATCCAATCGATCGGCTTAAGTTAGCAGCAGTAGCGAAGGAATCGCTCCATCGGGTTCAGTTAACAGCCATCGATCGATCGCTCGGGTTCAGTAACGCGTAGCCTGCAGTGCAATCGCTCGGGTTCAGTTAGAGCCGAACGCCTTGCACACACGCGCGTACGTGTACGAGAGAAACGCGCATCGCTCGGCTCCCGACCTCCCACCGTAACCGGCAACTCCCCGAAATTTTCCTCCCCCTTGCTTCTACCACGGTTTTTTCCGTCATGGACGGCCCAAAGAATGTCATGCAGCTGCATCTCCGGCCTGCCCAGGACGAAAAGCCCATTTTCTGTCATGATTTTTTGTCATTGAAGTAGGAGCCCACCACATATATGATGATACCGGGTTTTGTCACAATTATTGTCATAGAAGTGTCATATGAATGACAGAAAATATTTTCGTTCGGCCCAAAATGTCACGGATGTGTCTTTTTCGTAGTGTATCTTCATTATCCTCTATCCCTTCCAGTATTATCATATCTATAATTACTCTCTACAAAATGTAGAGTACAGGCAATGCTTACGAAGAAGATTTTCTGTTGAAATTCTTGAGTTATCCTTCCCTTGACATGGAGAAGGGCATTATAAAGTCGGTGTTAACTGTTAATGTAAGTCAGTCCTTCTAAAGCCTTTATCCTCAACTACTGTTTAATTTGCTCATACTCCCTATCGTTTACTGCTGTTTAGTTTGCTGTTTCTACCAAAATACATGTTCGTAAGAACCGTAAGTTCTAAGTTTTACTTGTAAAACCAAATTCCTTATTCATACCAAGAACATTACTTAATACTCCCTATATGTATGCTTGGTTTTGTGGATCTATAATCCAGTGTGTGGTGAAGCAGCCCACATTTGCACCTTGTCATCTCCTGTTTTATCTTACTGATGTGGCTGATGATATGAACAACATGTCATGCACATTATCCAAAATAGATACAATGATTTTCTTTGCCCTTCATCTATGCTTGTTATGTTGACATGGTAATCCAGTAGTGTGGCGAAGCTCCCCGCATTATGAACAATGCCAAATTATGCTATTGATATTTTGAACTTACTCTTTATTTTCTAATTTGAAATTGGATAGAATTGACAGAACAATTATCATCTTTGTTTATACACGTGCAAAACCTGTCATCTCTCTGCTTTGTTTCAGGGTGATATGCCTGATGGCATGCACAAGTCTGCTGAAGGATGTGAGAAGAACCCAACATATATTGCAGCAAAGAAGGCAAAACATCTTGAAGATAGCGAGACAACCCCAAAGTCTTGTCTTCAAACAGTGTTCAAGTTACTTGAGACTAACAGTCAGACAAGCTCACAGAATTCGTTGTCTGAATCAGTTCGACTTCTTCAGTCCCAAGTTCTAGCAGAAAGGCATTCTGAAACTCAACTTCGACTTGAGGTCCTATCTCTAAAAAAGATTGCAGAGAACACCAATGAGAACCTCATCGCTAAACAGCTACACCTGGAAGCTATGACCGACATGCTAGGACAGTCTCACATCCTTGCTCAGCAGCTTGCGCAACAGTTCCCCCACAAGGCTAACCTTTCTTGAACTGTCTTGGAAGTGATCTCGGTTCAGTATTATTTTGTTACGCTGCAATGGTGCCCAGTTTTTGTAATCTGCTTCTTCGTTGTGCTTTATGATCACTGGTGGCGAACTTCGATGCCCAGTGGATGTAATATACCTTAAATCCTTTATTGTATAGTGTAGGTTTATTCTTAGTTACTATGCCGTATTTTGTTTATTGTATAGAGTAGGTTTGTTCTTAATTCCTACTAGTTACTGCCATCATTCGCTATCTGAAAAAAAATCAGATGTAGTCGACCGGGCCGAAACATTCGACTCTAACGGGCCAGGTTTTTAGTGGGCCACAATTGGGCCGACCTGCATCTTTCTTGGGCCCGAATGATTGGGGCCTTCACACATTGCGCCAGGCCCAAACTTACACCGGCCTATATTTAGTTGGGCCTTTTGTCGACCTAGCGCTTATTTTGGCCCAAATAGCGTTGGGCCATTAACAGGCTGAATATTGTACTGGCCTGTTACGGCCGAGATGAAACCACGGGCCTTTAGCAGGCCAAAATGCATGTTCGGCCTCAATCTTCTCTAGTCATCGACGGGCCTTCAGCAGGCCGAAATGTAGGCCGGGCCGTTTTGGGCCCAGTTAGCTCACGGGCCATTACCAGGCCGAAACATATCTCGGGCCTTAGTTGGCCCACTGATATCATGGGCCTTTAAGAGGCCGAAAGCTTAGTACATGCATCAACGGGCCGAATTACGCGACATGCCTTTAACAGACCCAAAGTCATGTTGGGCTTAACTGTTGCCACCTTTAGCACGGGCCGTTAGTGGGCCCGATGTCCTGTCGGACCATATATGGCCCATGGGCAGCATGGGCCATTCCCAGGCCGAAAGTCACACTGGGCTGAAATGGGCCCATGTCTACATCAGGCCTCTAACAGGCCGAACATCACTGGGCTGTAGTTGGGCCCAAATATTCGGCGAACAATTAACGGGCCAGATCTGGCATCGGGCTGCGAATGGGCCCAAATATTGGGCGAACAATTAACGGGCCAGATCTGGCTTCGGGCCGTAAATGGTCCCAAATATTGGGCGAACAATTAACGGGCCAGATCTGGCTTCGGGCCATAAATGGGCCTTTATTAAGCAGGCCATTATTGGGCTGGCCCACTAGTACCTGATTAAGTTCTACAGGCCTTTGACTGGGCCGGCCTTTTTATCCTATATGGGCCTCTGTTGGGCCCAGCCACGTGTCGACGTATCATAGGCATGTCTCCTCCAATGGGTGGGCGACATCTAGCCCACTGACGAGCTGACAGGTGTTTCCTTCGACTAATCAGAATTTTACACGTGGAAATTTCCAATTGGCCGGGGCTGTTAACGGGTTATCGGATCCAAAATCCGACCCGATAGCTGATGTGTACTACACAACCTTCTTCTTGTAGACGTTGTTGGGCCTGCAAGTGCACAGGTTTGTAGGACAATAGCAAATTTCCCTCAAGTGGATGACCTAAGGTTTATCAATCCGTAGGAGGCGTAGGATGAAGATGGTCTCTCTCAAACAACCTTGCAACCAAATAACAAAGAGTCTCTTGTGTCCCCAACACACCCAACACAATGGTAAATTGTATAGGTGCACTAGTTCGGCGAAGAGATGAAGATACAAGTGCAAAATAGATAGTAGATATAGGTTTTTGTAATCTGAAATTATAAAAACAGCAAGGTAGCAAGCGATAAAAGTGAGCGTAAATGGTATTGCAATGATAGGAAACAAGGCCTAGGGTTCATACTTTCACTAGTGCAAGTTCTCTCAACAATAATAAAATAGATAGATCATATAACAAGCCCTCAACATGCAACAAAGAGTCACTCCAAAGCAACTAATATCGGAGAACAAACATAGAGATTATGGTAGGGTACGAAACCACCTCAAAGTTATTCGTTCGGATCGATCTATAAAAGAGTTCGTACTAGAATAACACCTTAAGACACAAATCAACCAAAACCCTAATGTCACCTAGATACTCCATTGTCACCTCAAGTATCCGTCGGCATGATTATACGATATGCATCACACAATATCAAATTCATCCAACCAACATAAAAGTACTTCAAAGAGTGCCCGGAAGTTTCTACCGGAGAGTCAAGAACGTGTGCCAACCCCTATGCATAGGTTCCCAATGTCACAAACCCGCAAGTTGATCACCAAAACATACATCAAGTGGATCTCAAGACATACATCAAGTGTTCTTATAAAAGACTCAATCCGATAAGATAACTTCAAAGGGGAAACTCAATTCATCACAAGAGAGTAGAGGGGGAGAAACATCATAAGATCCAACTACAATAGCAACGCTCGGGATACATCAAGATCGTGCCATAGAGAGAACACGAGAGAGAGAACACGAGAGAGAGAGAGAGATCAAACACATAGCTACTACTACATACCCTCAGCCCCGAGGGTGAACTACTCCCTCCTCGTCATGGATAGCACCGGGATGATCAAGATGGCCTCCGGTGATGGGATACGTCGGCGGAACTCCCGATCAGGGTGCCGGAACAGGGTCCCGATTGGTTTTGGGTGGCTATAGAGGCTTGCGGCGGCGGAACTCCCGATCTATCTTCTGTTTTGGAAGTTTTAGGGTACAAGAGTATATATGGGTGCAGGGGGTATGTCGGAGGACCTCCGGGGTGCTCACGAGGCAGGGGGCATGCCCAGGGGGGCGGCCCCCACCCTTGTGGGCAGCCCGGGACTCCCCTGACGTGCACTCCAAGTCCATCAGGTTGCTTTCCTTCCAAAAATAACTTCTCTAGTTGATTTCGTTCCGTTTTGACTCCGTCTGATATTCCTTTTCCTCGAAACACTGAAATAGGCATAAAACAGCAAAGCTGGGATGGGCCTCCGGTTAATAGTTTAGTCCCAAAAATAATATAAAAGTGAACAATAAAGCCCAATATTGCCTAAAACAGTAGATAAAGTAGCATGGAGCAATCAAAAATTATAGATACATTGGGGACGTATCAAGCATCCCCAAGCTTAATTCCTGCTCGTCCTCGAGTAGATAAATGATAAAAAAAGAATTTTTGATGTGGAGTGATACTTTGGCATAATTTCAATGTAAATCTTCTTAATTGTAGTATGAATATTCAGATCCAAAAGATTCAAGACAAAAGTTCATATTGACATAAAAATAATAATACTTCAAGCATACTAATCAAAGAAATCATGTCTTCTCAAAATAGCATGGCAAAAGAAAGTTCATCCCTACAAAATCATATAGTTAGGCTATGCTTCATTTTCGTCACACAAAGATGTTCCCAAGTTCTATACCCCCGATGACAAGCCAAGCAATTGTTTCATACTCAAATAATTTCAAACTTTTTCAACCTTCACGCAATACATGACCGTGAGCCATGGATATAGCACTATGGGTGGAATAGAATATGATGATGGGGATTGTGTGGAGAAGACAAAAAAGGAGAAAGTCTCACATTGACGAGGATAATCAACGGGCTATGGAGATGCCCATCAATTGATGTCAACATGAGGAGTAGGGATTGCCATGCAACGGATGCACTAGAGCTATGAATGCTCAAAAAAAGAAAACTAGTGGGTGTGCATCCAACTTGCTTGCTCATGAAGACCTAGGGCATTTGAGGAAGCCCATCGTAGGAATATACATGCCAACTTCTATAATGAAAAATTCCACCAGTATAAAAAGACTTATGAGACTCACTACATGAAGAACAAGGTGCAACTTTGAAGCACAATATATGAGACTTACTACATGAAGAACAAGGTGCTACTTTGAAGCACAAGTGTGGAAAAAGAGATAGTAGCATTGCCCTTTTTTCTTTTCTTTTTTTTCTTTTTTTTGGGCCTTTCCTTTTTTTCTTTTGGCCTTTCTTCTTTTTTTTCTTTGGGCAATGCTCTAATAATGATGATCATCACACTTCTATTGATTACAATATAAGGATTACAACTCGAAACTTAGAACAAGAAATGACTCTATATGAATGCCTCCGGCGGTGTATCGGGATGGTTCAATGAATCAAGAGTGACATGTATGAAAAATAATGCATGGTGTCTTGCCACAAACACGATGTCAACTACATGATCATGCAATGGCAATATGACAAAAGTAATGTATGTCATGATGATGATGGTGGAAGTTGCATGGCAATATATCTCGGAATGGCTATGGAAATGCCATAATAGGTAGGTATGGTGGCTGTTTTGAGGAAGATATAAGGAGGTTTATGTGTGATAGAGCATATAATATCACGGGGTTTGGATGCACTGGCAAAGTTTGCACCAAGTCTCAAGGTGAGAAAGGGCAATGCACGGTACCGAAGAGGCTAGCAAATGCGGAAAGGTGAGAGTGCGTATAATCCATGGACTCAACATTAGTCAAAAGAACTCATGTACTTATTGCAAAATTTTAGAAGTCATCAAAAATCAAGTACTACGTGCATGCTCCTAGGGGGATAGATTGGTAGGAAAAGACCATCGCTCGTCCCTGACCGCCACTCATAAGGATGCACAAGCCAGGTACACTTCATGTTTCAAATTTGTTACACAACTTTAACCATATGTGCATGCTACGGGACTTGAAAACTTCAACACAAGAATTTCTCAAATTCACAATCACCCAACTAGCACAACTTTGATATTATCACCTCCATATCTCAAAACAATTATCAAGCATCAAACTTATCTTAGTATTCAATTCACTCAAAAGAAAGTTTCACATATCTTGAACACTAAGTATATTAACATTAAGCAAATCACCATGATAATAACGACTCTCAAAATAATCTAAGTGAAGCATGAGAGTTCATCTATTTCCTCAAAATAAAACTACCACCATGCTCTAAAAGATATAAGTGAAGTACTAGAGCGATAACAAAAACTACTCCGAAAGATATAAGTGAAGATCAATGAGTAGCTAAATAATTATGCAACTAAATGAAGGCTATCTCTCACTAAAGAATTCAGATCTTGATACTTTATTCAAACAGCAAGCAAAGCTAAAGAAAACTACATTGCAAGGATAGCACAACTCATGTGACGAAGCAAAAAACTTAGGCTCAACCGATACTAACCGATAGTTGTTGAAGAAGAAAGGTGGGATGCCTACTGGGGCATCCCCAAGCTTAGATGCTTGAGACTTCTTGAAATATTATTTTGGGGTGCCTTGGGCATCCCCAAGCTTGAGCTTTTGTGTCTCCTTAATTCCTCTCATATCATGGTTTCTCTTTTTATCAAAAGCTTCATTCACAACAAACTCAACAAGAACTCGTGAGATAGGTTAGTATAAACCAATGCAAAACCTTATCATTCTCTACTGTAACAAATCACTTAAATTATTATTCAACATTGCATACGAAATGCCTATGCATATTTAATACTCCTATCATCAAATAGAATCATTAAACAAGCAAACATATGCAAACAACGCAAACATAACAGGAATCTGCCAAAACAGTACAATGTGTAAAGAATGCAAGAGTATCAATACTTACCTGATCCCAAAAATTATGAACTAAAATTCCCACTGTAATAAATTTATCAGAGCTTAATATGCAAAAAGATTCAACATTATAACATGCTCTGACTTTTCTAGGGAATTTTTGCAACAGCGGTAAACTTTCTGTTTTCAAACAGCAACATGCAAACTAACAAAATAAGCATGGCAAAGGCTATCCTTGACTTTTTTATTGAAACTAAAGAGATAAAACACTATCCTAACTAACAGCAAGCAAAAACTAACAAAATAAAATGACGCTCCAAGCAAAACACATATCATGTGGTGAATAAAAATATAGCTCCAAGTAAAGTTACCGATGAACGAAGACGAAAGAGGGGATGCCTTCCGGGGCATCCCCAAGCTTAGGCTCTTGGTTGTCCTTGGATATTACCTTGGGGTGCCTTCGGCATCCCCAAGCTTAGGCTCTTGCCACTACTTATTCCATAGTCCATCGAATCTTTACCCAAAACTTGAAAACTTCAACCACACAAAACTCAAAACAAAACTAGTAGCTCCGTTAGTATAAGAAAATAAAACCACCACTGAGGTACTGTAATGAACTCATTCTAAATTAATATTGGTGTAATATATACTGTATTCCAACTTCTCTATGGTTCATACCCTCCGATACTACTCATAGATTCATCAAAATAAGCAAACAACACATAGAAAACAGAATCTGTCAAAAACAGAACAGTCTGTAGTAATCTGTATCAAACGTATACTTCTGGAACCCCAAAAATTGTGAAATAAATTTCTGGACCTGAGCAATTTGTCTATTAATCATCTTCAAAAATAATCAACCTAAAATCACTCTCCAGTAAAAAATGGCAGCTAATCTCGTGAGCGCTAAAGTTTCTGTTTTTCACAGCAAGATCACATAAACTTCACCCAAGCCTTCCCAAAGGTTCTACTTGGCACTTTATTGAAACAAAAGCTATAAAACATGATTACTACAGTAGCATAATCATGTGGACACACAAAAGCAGTAAGGATAAATATTGTGTTGTCTCCCAACAAGTGCTTTTCTTTAATGCCTTTCTAGCTAGGCATGATGATGACAATGATGCTCACATAAAAGATAAGAATTGAAACATAACGGGAGCATCATGAAGCATATGACTAGCACATTTAAGCCTAACCCACTTCCTATTCATAGGGATTTTGTGAGCAAACAACTTATGGGAACAATAATCAACGAGCATAGGAAGGTAAAACAAGCATAGCTTCAAGAATTTAAGCACATAGGGAGGAAACTTGACATTATTGCAATTCCTACAAGCATATGTTCCTCTCTCATAATAATTTTCAGTAGCATCATGAATGAATTCAACAATATAACCAGCACCTAAATCATTCTTTTCATGATCTACAAGTATAGGAAATTTACTACTCTCCATATAAGAAAATTTCTTCTTTATAGCATATGTATCATCACAATAATCATCATAGATAGGAGGCATGCTTTCATCATAGTAAATTTGCTCATCAAAGCTTGGGGGACAAAAAATATCATCTTCATCAAACATAGCTTCCCCAAGCTTGTGGCTTTGCATATCATTAGCATCATGGATATTCAAGGAATTCATACTAACAACATTGCAATCATGCTCATCATTCACAGATTTAGTGCCAAACATTTTAGAGATTTCTTCTTCTAGCACTTGAGCACAATTTTCCTTTCCATCATACTCATGAAAGATATTAAAAAGATGCGTATGAGACAAACTCAATTCCATTTTTTGCAGTATTCTTTTATAAAATAAACTAGTGCTAAAACAAGAAACAAAAAGATTCGATTGCAAGATCTAAAGATATACCTTCAAGCGCTAACCTCCCCGGCAACGGTGCCAGAAACTGCTTGATGTCTACTACACAACCTTCTTCTTGTAGATGCTGTTGGGCCTGCAAGTGCACAGGTTTGTAGGACAGTAGCAAATTTCCCTCAAGTAGATGACCTAAGGTTTATCAATCCATAGGAGACGTAGGATGAAGATGGTCTCTCTCAAACAAGCCTGCAACCAAATAACAAAGAGTCTCTTGTATCCCCAACACACCCAACACAATGGTAAATTGTATAGGTACACTAGTTCGGTGAAGAGATGAAGATACAAGTGCAAAATAGATAGTAGATATAGGTTTTTGTAATCTGAAATTATAAAAACAGCAAGGTAGCAAGCGATAAGAATGAGCGTAAACGGTATTGCGATGATAGGAAACAAGGCCTAGGGTTCATACTTTCACTAGTGCAAGTTCTCTCAACAATAATAACATAGATAGATCATATAACAAGCCCTCAACATGCAACAAAGAGTCACTCCAAAGTAACTAATAGCGGAGAACAAACATAGAGATTATGGTAGGGTACGAAACCACCTCAAAGTTATTCGTTCGGATCGATCTATAAAAGAGTTCGTACTAGAATAACACCTTAAGACACAAATCAACCAAAACCCTAATGTCACCTAGATACTCCATTGTCACCTCAAGTATCCGTGGGCATGATTATGTGATATGCATCACACAATCTCAGATTCATCCAACCAACATAAAAGTACTTCAAAGAGTGCCCGAAAGTTTCTACCGGAGAGTCAAGAACGTGTGCCAACCCCTATGCATAGGTTCCCAATGTCACGAAACCTGCACGTTGATCACCAAAACATACATCAAGTGGATCGCAAGACATACATCAAGTGTTCTTATAAAAGACTCAATCCGATAAGATAACTTCAAAGGGGAAACTCAATTAATCACAAGAGAGTAGAGGGGGAGAAACATCATAAGATCCAACTACAATAGCAAAGCCCGGGATACCTCAAGATCGTGCCATAGAGAGAACACGAGAGAGAGAGAGAGAGAGCAAACACATAGCTACTGGTACATACCCTCAGCCCCGAGGGTGAACTACTCCCTCCTCATCATGGATAGCGCCGGGATGATGAAGATGGCCTCCGGTGATGGGATCCCCCTCCGGCATGGTGCTGGAACAGGGCCCCGATTGGTTTTTTGTGGCTACAGAGGCTTGCGGCGGCGGAACTCCCGATCTGTCTTCTGTTTTGGAAGTTTTAGGGTACAAGAGTATATATGGGTGCCGGGGATACGTCGGAGGACCTCCGGGGTGCTCATGAGGCAGGGGGGCGCGCCTAGGGGGGCGCGCCCCCCACCCTCGTGGGCAGCCCGGGACTCCCCTGACGTGCACTCCAAGTCCATCAGGTTGCTTTCCTTCCAAAAATAACTTCTCTAGTTGATTTCGTTCCGTTTTGACTGCGTCTGATATTCCTTTTCCCCGAAACACTGAAATAGGCATAAAACAGCAAATCTGGGCTGGGCCTCCGGTTAATAGGTTAGTCCCAAAAATAATATAAAAGTGGATAATAAAGCCCAATATTGCCTAAATCAGTAGATAAAGTAGCATGGAGCAATCAAGAATTATAGATACGTTGGAGATGTATCAATAGCTTAACGGTGTTCCATTACTGTGGATGCCAAGTGTCGGTCACCCTTGACGAAAGCACTTCTGTGACGCGCGATTTATCGTCATGGAAGTGGACACTTCTGTGATGATAATTTTGGTAATGCCACGGAACACTTCTACGACAACACATGTATGACTATCTTGATTCTGTCATAAATTTGTCATGGATGTACATGCATGAAAAAAAACGCGACCAACTGTGACAAACACATATCATCACATAAGTGTATTTTTTTGTAGTGCAAAGATCAAAAACAAAATTTTAGATAATCAAGCAAAACTCCCCCAGCATTATTGTTGGTATGGACGGTACCCGTTGTTTCGGATAAGCCGTGGAGTGTGATTGATGGTTGTGACACTCCAAAATTTTTGGTGGTTTGTTTTTCAAAAGAGCCTTGATTGGTTTGAAAGAAGGTCATTTAAACCCTTCCTAAGAACCATCTTCTAAGTTTGCCCTCTCAAAAATCCTTTTCTTGGATTTAGTTTCTTTTAAAAAGAAAACCATTTTAGTTTTGGGCTTTTATTTGGTTTTGATCCCTTCTAAATTTTACCATGCCACCTATGGTGAAATTTTCCCAAAACCTCTCCTCCCACTTTGGTACAATCCAAACATTCTGTCCAAACAAATAAAATCCATTTTTGGATTTTATTCCAACTATTTCTCCTCCCAATATAACTATGTCTTTTCTTTTGAGCCTAGGTGGATTGCAAAGCAAGTACCCTAATGCTTTGATTTTTGACCTCAACTCAACACCCTTGGACAGTCCTTTGTACCCACAACCCAGAACCATCTTGATCCACTCTTCTCCTGTTGAAATATTTCAAATTTCACTCAATGCAAGTTTGGACCAGATTTGCCAAATTTGGTGAAATTCATATCTACACCTCTCCAAAAATTTTACAAATATTCAGGCAGCCTCTAGATGCAATGAGAGGCCCCTCCACCAAAAACCAGCTCAAGGAAAAATCCCTACATGCCTAGATCATTTTGTCGAACACCTTGCATACACTGTTTCTGTCCATCTTCAGTTAAATTCAGAATTTTAGTGTCAATCTTCGACAAAATTCAGTCACAAGCTCACAGTGCACTTGGCACGTAGCTCACGGCCTAGCTTGCTTGTCCGGAGCCTCACACGCGCGCTTGGCGCCTTCCTGGCGTCGGTGGCGCCCTATCCCGCCTGCACCGGCGTGTCTTGTGGCAGCCGTATCACCGTAGCGGCCAACAGGGAGCAGAACAGCGGCATAACGCCGTTCGGCGCCGCCCAAACCCTCTGGTGGCTCCGTGTGACCGTTTCCTCGCCAGCGCACGCATGCAGCACCGTCGCCGTGGCGCGGCACGCGCAGAGCGCGCTCCCTGCCGCCGACGGGCCCGCGCCGCCCCGTTCCGTCGAGCTCCCCCTAAACAAACCAATCCCGCCGCGATTAGCATCTAAACGGAACCAGGGAACACCCACGACGATGCTCAACCTCTGAACCCTCCTGTGCAACCACTGCGCCGCCGTAATCACCTCGCCGGAGAACCCCGTTCTCGGCAACCGCCTCGGGGCGGCTATATATAGTACCCCGAGCTTGCTCTCGCCTCCGCACGACTCCACCATCTCACCAGACCCCGCCCGGCAACTGAACGAGCCTCGAGGGGCCTTTCCTCCTCGACTCCGGCCACCTCCGTCCGCCTCGGGCTCCGGCATCGTTCTCTCCGGTGAGAACCCCTCCGCCGCCCTAATTTCGACCGTAGCCTCGTACCACCTCTAGTAAGATAACACCCACCTCAATTTTGACCTCGCAGCTCTCTCCGGTGAGATCCACGACCACCCGAATCGCCGTCCGCTGGAGCAAGCGTCGCCGCCGACGTGGTACTCGCCGGCGACCACCACCACCTCCCACAGACGCGGAATGGCGCCCTGAACACAGAGGTACTCTCCGATCTCCCTGCCTCGCCGTGGATCACCGCCGGCCACCACCGCGGCTCTCGGGCGCCGACGAGCCCCGGCTCCCTCGTTTGAAAATTCAAACCTGACGGATGGGACCCGCCCGTCAGCCTCTCCTGTGTTTTTTTTTTGAATCGTTTACTGAAAGCATACTCTAGCCAATACGCTTCCACTCTGAACCATTTTTCTGTATTTTTCTGCAAAGCCCCCTGGAAGTTTTCTGTTTCATTACAGATGAGTCCTTGGGTTAAAACCCTTATAACTTTTTAACAGAAAGGAATTGTTGAGTGATTCTTTTTCTGTCCTCTTCAATTTTTTTTCTAGTTTTTTATCATATTTATTTGAAAAATATTTGGAACACTTTTCTGTACACTCACGGTTATTACGTTGCGTGCGTATCTTTTCTTATACCGTAGATACCGGAGGAGGTGACGGAACTGCAAACCTCGCACAGTTAGACTCCGACTACTCCGAACCAGGAAAGCATGTTTGAACTCTTGATATGATGAGTGTTGTTGCGTGTTTGCATTTTAGTATGATCATGGCATGTTTATGAACAAATATTTGAATGTTATATTTCATATACATAATCGGAAAGTAAGTTTCGGTAAGCATTATGTTGTTGGATACATATTTGCATAGCCATGTGTTGGCATGAGGATGGGTAAGATGGCAGTGTTGTGACATGCCAGTCTTATGCCAGATTATTTGACTTCCGTGTCGTCATGACACAAATCACATTCCCATTCATTCCTTCCTATACTGTCACATGTTTTCCGAAAGGAATATGGCATAGTAAGTTGTAAATTGTTTTCCTGGTACACACCAATAGAGAGACCGGGGTGAGGGTTCCATGCCCCTGGATTAAAGCCCGTCATCCGGTCAGGGGGCATGGGTATTTCCGGTTGGGACCAAGAGGGGGGCACCCCTTAGAGCACGCATATAGAAATTTGATCCCATGCTATTCGAGGTTGTGGCCTCCACGTCTCAAAGTTTTTCTTGGATGTTGACCAGGGTGATTCATGGCATCATGAGGTGAAATGGGTGTGTACTAGTTAAATGTGTTTCTACTGAAATACCGTAAACGGAACTAGTCCTTCGTGACTACGGAAATCCGTTGACTGTGGTCAGTTCATCCAAACTCCAACGAGTCTCAAATCCGTCAATTGTCTTGTACTTTTTTCAAGTACTATATTCATCTTATCTTGTCAGGTATCAACCACAGTGACAAAACTCCGGTGGGATTTATGTGTGTTAAATCCGGTTAACAGATTATTCTTGTGGATGGACTAATCTTCTCATTTACATTTATTACAAGCCCTGTCTGTGATGTTGCTCAGACGTCCGACGGTGGCAGACCTGTTATTTACTTTTGTTATGAACCCTGTCTGTGATGTCGCTCAGACGTCCGACTGTGGTATTGCTTTTAAAGCCATGTCTGTGATGTCGCTCAGACGTCCGACTATGGTATTGCTTTTAAAGCCCTGTCTGTGATGTCGCTTAGACGTCCGACTGTGGTATTTCTTTTAAGCCCTG
>NC_057795.1:11165149-11179909 GCF_018294505.1 Triticum aestivum | reverse complement strand
TTCTTTTAAAGCCCTGTTTATGATGTCGCCCAGACGTCCGACTGTGGCATTTCTTTTTAAGCCCCGTCTGTGATGTCGCTCAGACGTCCGACAGTGGTATTTCTTTTAAAGCCCTGTCTGTGATGTCGCCCAGACGTCCGACTGTGGCATTCCTTTTAAAGCCCTTTATGTGATGTCGCTTAGACGTCCGACTGCGGCACGAATTTTATTTATTTACCTTTCGAGGCGTCGCTCTAGACACCCGATCGGTTTTCAGTTATTTATTATATTCATCAAGTCCTGCAATATTATCGTTATTTTATGAGCATCATCCTTGTTCATGACGCATTCATGCATTCATTGATTATATCTTTTGTCCGAACTGTCTTGCGAGTACTTTCAAGTACTCACCTGGCTTGTTGATTTGGCCAAATGTTGATGAAGGCGATCTCATGGATGAAGAGTTTGATAGCGAGTCCGACGCCTAGAGGAGTCCCAGTCAGTCCCGTGCGATCCTGTTTGATCACTGTATTATCCGCTTCCGCAACCCCATAATAAATTCATCGAGCCTCACCTCGACGCTCGATGAGCTGCCAGTTAGGAGTCAAGTTATCCACCACTTATCCTCGAGCTAGTAGCACGCCACCACACCCCTGTGCCATAACCGCCCTTATGTAAGATATTGGCGAGTTTGTAATAAATTGCTAAGCAGCCTCGGCTCAGCCTTGTAATATATTTGATGCTACTGGTTCCCTGTTTATCAAGCATTGTCTACCAGAAAGGATGACTTTTTCCTATACTGGGTTTAAAAGATCGGTTTTATCAATAATCATATTATTGAAAAGTCGGTCGTGACAGACTTGGTAACCAGAGCCAGGCTGACTGTAGGAAGCCACTAGGCGCGATCGCTAATCGGTTATTAGCAAAATAGAGCCAATCCATATTTTTGCAAATGTAGTCATTTTTCTGACAGTCAGCATAAATTTATGATCTGACCACTCAGAATTTTTGCCTACTTTTGTAGATGGCTGACAACAACTGCGAGTCTCAGATCTTCGCCAACGAGCCTGATGGGTTTGTCAAGCTTCTCACCTTCATCGTCCAGGTCGTGATGGGGCCATCTATGCGCCCAGTCTTCACACTCTATTAGCACAAAGTCAACCATGGTCTGACCATGCATCAAGCCGCGGTGCAGTTCATGGGAGGGCGTGTTGAGTTACGCCGTTTCCGATACTTGGGAAGAGCCATGCCTACCGGGAAGCATGCTATGAAGATGGCAGCTCGTGAGGCCATAGCTCGTCTCAGGGATGTCCTTCCTGCGATGACGACTCGTCGTTACCGCTACCTTCCATGCCACGTGCCATACACCTGTCACTACGCGTTCTCTTGCCCCAGAGGGGAACGAGACGAAGCTTTTGAGATGCTTATCGAGTACCTCCGGGCTCTGGAGGCAGCCTTCGACAACCTGGTGGACGACTTCGTGGCTGCCCGTAATGGACTCAGTTCATGGCTGTGCCACCAACAGGAGGGAGCTCCTGCACACCGCGCCACCACTGACTTTCGTCTCGCCTCATCATCTTATGCACCTGCCACTCGCGCCACTCCTCGTCGCCTGCCTTCCACCGAGGAATTCAACCAAGCCATTGCACCCACTCCAGTCCACTCTGCGCCACCCATTGCGCCCACTCCTGTTCGTGTTACTCAGACTACGGCACCCGCTCCATCAGCTCAGCGCCGCGTTCCTCCTCTGGAACCTATTAGCGAGGAGGAAGTTGATTCCCCAGCATCGCTGCATCTCACCCTCGGCAGGACAAAGGAGGGCCTCACCATCTCCTCCGACTGAGTACGTTTAGTCGCCATGTGATGTACCAACTTGTATGATATGTACATAGGTTGTGAGAAGTAGCCTGTTTGCGCCTCATGTAGGATCTGGAGAAGTGCACTAGTTTAAATAACATGTCAGGATTATGTACGCATATCCTGAGTGATGTATAATTATGCCCGCGTGTAAGATATGTAATAGTCCTTCTCCGTGCGCAATCGTGTGTTTTCAAAATATCCTGGAGTTTTAAAATGTTCTTTATGTGTAATTTTATTGACTTTTGCAACTCTCTTTCTTGTCTTACGAGTTCACAAGATATATCCCCAGAGTGAAAAATGTCTCGTCCTTGGACACGCTCCATGCCAAGTCAGCCAGAAGAAGATTATGGCACACCGCAAACCCAAAATTTCACTCAGGGTCAGACAAGTCAACAGCACAGTGAAACAGCTTTCACACAAGTATGTCGTCTGTATGAACAGAGTCAACAACAACACCAAGAAATGATGAACCAATTCATCAATATGGGAAGTAACCGTGGTCAGTACCAACAGCAATCCAAATTATCTGAGTTACAGAAGACGCGTCCTCCAACATTTTCTCATACTGACAAGCCTCTTGAGGCCGATGACTGACTTCGACACATGGAGAGAAAATTAATTATCGCACAGTGTTCAGACCGTGAAAAGTATTGTATGCACCACATTATCTCACAGGAGCAGCTGCATCGTGGTGGGAAAACTTCCTGCACATGCACCCCAACGAAAATGAAATCACCTGGGAAGATTTCAAAGAAGGTTTTCGTGGGGCACATATTCCTAAGAGCGTCATGAAAATCAAGAAGAAATAATTTGATGAACTCAAGCAAAGGGCCATGACAGTATCATAATATAACAGCCAATTTACTCTGCTATCTCGCTACGCCAATGAAGAACGCTTGACCGAGAGCAAGAAGATGGAAAAATTCTTGGAGGGCCTGGCACCTGCCCTTAAGTGCCAGCTAGTTGTGCATACCTTTCCAGATTTTAAAACACTGGTGGATAAGGCCATTACCCTGGAAAATGAGCGACGTAGCCTGGAAGATTTCCGCAAACGGAAAAGGGACCAGACTACTTTTTCTCGCAATCACAGAAGCAAGACGGAAATTCAGAAGGGTAGAACACACAAAACCCCGACGGAAAATTCACGTCCAATCAAGAGTTTCCATGCAAGAGACAAAGAATTCACCTATCGCCCAGGCGTTACCTGTTATGCTTGTGGAGAAGAAGGGCACTATGCCAAGTAGTGCCCCAAGCCAAGGAGCTCAACCCCGAAGCCCAATAATGGTGGCAATAGTTCAGCACCAAAGTGAAGCAATTTCAACCCCAACAACAACCACTGGAAAGGTCACTTGAACCACGTGACCCGAGAAGAAGCACAAAACACCCCAGATATCGTACTCGGTACGTACCCCGTCAACACAATACCTGCCATGGTTTTGTTTGATTCTGGAGCTTCTCACTCATTCGTTTCGAAAAGTTTTGCTTTGCAAAATAATTTTTCGATGCTTCCCCTGGAAAAATCAATGATCATCAAGTCCCCTGGAATTAAGCAAGTGACCCAGAGTTACTGTCAAGGTGTGGTTATTGAATTTCAAGGATTGAAGTTTTACGTCAACCTTATTGTATTGGAAAGCGAAGGACTGGATATCATCCTAGGAATGGATTGGTTAACCACCAACAAAGGTTTTATTGACTGCTTCAACCGTACTGTGATTCTTACACACCATCATGGGAAGAAAATAAAAGTTTCAGCCAAAGAGAGACAAATACCTCGGCAACCTAGATTAAACAAGGTGGACGTTTCTGAGCTGAACAAGGTTCCAGTAGTATGTGAATTCCCAAACATATTTCCAGAAGAACTACCAGGCATGCCACCGGACCGAGAGATAGAATTCAGCATTGAGCTAGCGCCCGGAACCGCTCCCATTTATAAGAAACCATATAGAATGGCACCGTCCGAATTAGTAGAGTTGAAAAAGCAGATAAAAGAATTATTGGAGAAAGGATACATACGAGCCAGCTCCTCACCTTGGGGTTCTCCAATTTTATTTGCCATGAAGAAGGATGGAACAATGAGGTTGTGTATTGATTATCGAGCTCTCAACATGGTCACAATCAAGAACAAATACCCAATGCCCGGAATAAATGTTTTATTCGATCAGCTCGCACAGGCCGAAGTCTTCTCAAATATTGACTTGAGATCAGGACACCATCAATTAAAAGTACTCAGAGAACTCAGGAAGCATCAACTATACGCCAAATTCAGCAAATGTGAATTTTGGCTAAGGCAGGTGGGTTTTCTGGGCCATGTGCTAACCCAAGAAGGTATTGCAGTAGATCCGAAAAAAAGTCAAGGCCGTACTTGGCTGGAAACCACCAGCTAACGTAACGGACGTACGGATTTTCTTGGGAATGGCAGGCTATTATCGGAGATTTATTGAAGGATTCTCCACTATAGCAAAGCCCATGACACAATTGCTCAAGAAAGGCAAGAAGTTTGAATGGACAGAAGCATGTCAGAAAAGCTTCCAAGAGCTAAAAAGCAAATTAACAACGGCACCAGTATTAATCGTGCCAGATATACACAAGAATTTTGAGGTATATTGTGACGCATCCGGGAAAGGCCTCGGATGCGTATTGATGCAAGAAGGCAAGGTAGTTGCGTATGTCTCTAGACAACTACGCAAGCATGAGGAAAATTATCCCACCCATGACCTGGAATTAGCAGCAGTCATCCATGCACTCAAGGAATGGAGACACTTTCTGCTTGGGACTCGTTGTGAGATATACACAGACCATAAGAGTCTTAAGTATATTTTCACACAGCCAGAATTAAATTTACGGCAACGACGCTAGTTAGAGTTGGTGAAGGATTATGATGTTGGAATCCACTATCATCCCGGAAAAGCAAATGTTGTGGCAGATGCACTTAGTTGCAATCCCAGCACGGACGACGACAGTATACCAAAATTGAGGCCAGAATTTCAACAAGAATTTGCCCGACTCAATCTAACAATGGTTACCGAAGGCAGTGTGTCGAATATAGAAATACAGCCTACCCTGGTGGAAAAGATCAAGGAAGCCCAACACGGACACCCCAGCATTGAGGGCATAAAAAGGAATGTGATTATGGGCAGGGCATCAGAATTCAACATAGATGAGCAAGGAATATTGTGGTACGGAGAGAGGCTATGCGTACCAAATGTCAAGGACCTCAAACAGCAGATATTGGCTGAAAGCCACACAGCTCCGTATTCCATCCATCCTGGAGGGACAAAAATGTACAAAGACCTTTAGGAAAAATTTTGGTGGCACGGTATGAAGAGGGATATAGCCACGTTCATTGCATGTTGTGACTCTTGTCAACGCATCAAGGCCGAGCACCAAAAACTAGCCGGACTGTTACAGCCGAATAAGATACCCGAGTGGAAGTGGGACGAGATTGGAATGGACTTTATTGTCGGACTGCCTCGGTCACGACACGAAAACGACGCCATATGGGTCATAACCGACAGATTAACCAAAGTGGCACAATTTATTCCGGTAAGGACAACTTACACCACTCAGAGACTGGCTAGACTTTATCTTGCCCGTATCATCTGCCTACATGGAGTCCGTAAAACTATCATCTCAGATAGAGGCACACAGTTCGTCTCTAGATTTTGGGATCACCTACAACAGGCACTGGGAACCCAACTAGCCTTCAGTACCGCATACCATCCCCGGACTGATGGGCAGACTGAACGCGTAAACCAAATCCTTGAAGACATGCTAAGAGCCTGTGTCCTCACCTATGGGAACAGTTGGGAAGAAAGTTTGCCATATGCAGAGTTCGCATACAACAACAGCTATCAAGCCAGCTTGCAAATGGCACCCTTTGAAGCTCTATATGGGAGAAGATGTCGTACCCCGCTAAATTGGTCAGAGACCGGAGACAGCCATATCTTCGGCCCAGACATGCTCAAGGAGGCCGAGGAGAAAGTTAAAACAATTAGAGATCGACTCAAAACAGCTCAGAGTCGGCAGAAGAGTTATTACGACCGAAAGCATCGGGAAATCAGTTTTGAACCTGGAGAATTGGTGTACCTAAGAGTTTCTCCTATGAAGGGTCTGCAACAATTCAGGATTAAGGGGAAACTAGCACCAAGATTCATCGGACCATTTCATATAGTGGCCCGAAGAGGCACGGTAGCCTACCAGCTAGAACTACCCGGAGACTTATCCGGTATCCACAACGTGTTTCACATCTCGCAGTTGAGAAAATACATGAGCAACCCAGAGAAGCAAGTTTCACATGAGTATATTGACGTGCAACCAGACCTCACTTACCGGGAGCACCCAATAAAAATATTAGAAGAGTCTGAGAGGAGGACCCGACAGAAAACCATTAAGTTTTTCAGAGTTCAATGGAGTAATCACACCGAGAAGGAAGCAACTTGGGAGAGCGAGGATTTTCTTCGGACAGAGCACCCACACCTGTTTAAGGATCAGCTGAAATCTCGGGGACGAGATTTTTCCTAAGGGGGTAGGTGTTGTGACACTCCAAAAATTTTGGTGGTTTGTTTTTCAAAAGAGCCTTGCTTGGTTTGAAAGAAGGTCATTTAAACCCTTCCTAAAAACCATCTTCTAAGTTTGCCCTCTCAAAAATCCTTTTCTTGGATTTAGTTTTCTTTTAAAAAGAAAACCCTTTTAGTTTTGGGCTTTTATTTGGTTTTGATCCCTTCTAAATTTTACCATGCCACCTATGGTGAAATTTTCCCAAAACCTCTCCTCCCACTTTGGTACAATCCAAACATTCTGCCCAAACAAATAAAATCCATTTTTTGGATTTTATTCCAACTATTTCTCCTCCCAATATAAATCTGTCTTTTCTTTTGAGCCTAGGTGGATTGCAAAGCAAGTACCCTAATGCTTTTGATTTTTGACCTCAACTCAACACCCTTGGATAGTCCTTTGTACCCAAAACCCAAAACCATCTTGATCCACTCTTCTCCTGTTCAAATATTTCAAATTTCACTCACTGCAAGTTTGGACCAGATTTGCCAAATTTGGTGAAATTCATATCTACACCTCTCCAAAAATTCTACAAATATTCAGGCAGCCTCTAGATGCAATGAGAGGCCCCTCCACCAGAAACCAGCTCAAAGAAAAATCCCTACATGCCTAGATCATTTTGTCGAACACCTTGCATACACTGTTTCTGTCCATCTTCGGTTAAATTCAGAATTTCAGTGTCAATCTTCGACAAAATTCAGTCACAAGCTCATAGTGCACTTGGCACGTAGCTCACGGCCTGGCTTGCTTGTTAGGAGCCTCACACGCGCGCTTGGCGCCTTCCTAGCATCGGTGGCGCCCTGGCCCGCCTGCGCCGGCGTGTCTTGCGGCGGCCGTATCACCGTAGCGGCCGACAAGGAGCATAACGCCGTTCGGCGCCGCCCAAACCCCCTGGTGGCTCCGCGTGGTCCTTTCCTCGCCAGCGCACGCATGCAGCACCGTCGTCGTGGCGCGGCATGCGCAGAGCGCGCTCCCTGCCGCCGACGGGCCCGCGCCGCCCCGTTCCGTCGAGCTCCCCCTAAACAACCCAATCCCGACGCGATTAGCATCTAAACGGAACCAGGGAACACCCACGGTGACGCTCAACCTCTGAACCCTCCTGTGCAACCACTGCGCCGCCGTAATCACCTCGCCGGAGAACCCCGTTCTCGGCAACCGCCTCGAGGCGGCTATATATAGCACCCCGAGATTGCTCTCGCCTCCGCACGACCCCACCATCTCACCAGACCCCGCCCAACCACTGAACGAGCCTCGAGGGGCCTTTCCTCCTCGACTCCGGCCACCTCCGTCCGCCTCGGGCTCTGCCATCATTCTCTCCGGTGAGAACCCCGCCGCCGCCCTACTTTCGAACCGTAGCCTCGTACCACCTCTAGTAAGATAACCCCCACCTCAATTTTGACCTCGCAGCTCTCTCCGGCGAGATCCACGACCACCCGAATCGCCGTCCGCCGGAGCAAGCGTCGCCGCCGACGTGGTACTCGCCGGCGACCACCACCACCTCCCACAGATGCGGAATGGCGCCCTGAACACAGAGGTACTCTCCGATCTCCCTTCCTCGCCGTGGATCGCCACCGGCGACCATCGCGGCTCTCGGGCGCCGACGAGCCCCGGCTCCCTCGTTTGAAAATTAAAACCTGACGGGTGGGACCCGCCCGTCAGCCTCTCCTGTGTTCTTTTTTTTGAATCGTTTACTGAAAGCGTACTCTGGCAAATACGTTTCCACTCTGAACCGTTTTTCTGTATTTTTCTGCAAAGCCCCCTGGAAGTTTTCTGTTTCATTACAGATGAGTCCTTGGGTTAAAACCCTTATAACTTTTTAACAGAAAGGAACTTTTGAGTAATTCTTTTTCTGTCCTCTTCAATTTTTTTTCTAGTTTTTTATCATATTTATTTGAAAAATATTTGGAACACTTTTCTGTACACTCACGGTATTTACGTTGCGTGCGTATCTTTTCTTATACCGTAGATACCGGAGGAGGTGACGGAGCTGCAAACCTCGCACAGTTAGACTCCGACTACTCCGAACCAGGCAAGCATGTTTGAGCTCTTGATATGATGAGTGTTGTTGCGTGTTTGCATTTTAGTATGATCATGGCATGTTTATGAACAACTATTTGAATGTTATATTTCATATACATAATCGGAAAGTAAGTTTCGGTAAGCATTATGTTGTTGGATACATATTTGCATAGCCATTTGTTGGCATGAGGATGGGTAAGATGGCAGTGTTGTGACATGCCAGTCTTATGCCAGATTATTTGACTTCCGTGTCGTCATGACACAAATCACATTCCCATTCATTCCTTCCTATACTGTCACATGTTTTCCGAAAGGAATATGGCATAGTAAGTTGTAAATCGTTTTCCTGGTACACACCAATAGAGAGACTGGGGTGAGGGTTCCATGGCCCTGGATTAAAACCCGTCATCCGGTCAGGGGGCATGGGTGTTTCCGGTTGGGACCGAGAGGGGGGCACCCCTTAGAGCGCGCGTATAGAAATTTGATCCCATGCTATTCGAGGTTGTGGCCTCCCTGTCTCAAAGTTTTTCTTGGACGTTGACCAGGGTGATTCCTGGCATCGTGAGGTGAAATGGGTGTGTACTAGTTAAATGTGTTTCTACTGAAATCCCGTAAACGGAACTAGTCCTTCGTGACTACGGAAATCCGTTGACTGTGGTCAGTTCATCCAAACTCTGCAGAGTCTCAAATCCGTCAATTGTCTTGTACTTTGTTCAAGTACTATATTCATCTTATCTTGTCAGGTATCAACCACAGTGACAAAACTCCGGTGGAATTTATGTGTGATAAATCTGGTTAACAGATTATTCTTGTGGATGGACTAATCTTGTCATTTACATTTATTACAAGCCCTGTCTGTGATGTTGCTCAGACGTCCGACGGTGGCAGACCTGTTATTTACTTTTGTTATGAACCCTGTCTGTGATGTCTCTCAGACGTCCGACTGTGGTATTGCTTTTAAAGCCATGTCTGTGATGTCGCTCAAACGTCCGACTGTGGTATTGCTTTTAAAGCCCTGTCTGTGATGTCGGTCAGACGTCCGACTGTGGTATTTCTTTTAAGCCCTGTCTGTGATGTCGCTCAGACGTCCGACTGTGGCATTTCTTTTTAAGCCCTTTCTGTGATGTTGCTCAGACGTCCGACAGTGGTATTTCTTTTAAAGCCCTGTCTGTGATGTCGCCCAGACGTCCGACTGTGGCATTTCTTTTTAAGCCCTGTCTGTGATGTCGCTCAGACGTCCGACAGTGGTATTTCTTTTAAAGCCATGTCTGTGATGTCGCCCAGACGTCCGACTGTGGCATTCCTTTTAAAGCCCTTTATGTGATGTCACTTAGACGTCCGACTGCGGCACGCATTTTATTTATTTATCTTTCGAGGCATTGCTCCAGACACCCGATCGGTTTTCAGTTATTTATTTTATTCATCAAGTCCTGCAATATTATCGTTATTTTATGAGCATCATCCTTGTTCATGACGCATTCATGCATTCAAGTATTCCAATACCGTTTTTGCCCACTTTTGTTACTAGTTACTTCGAAGTTTTTACTTATCCAGATTATAAAAAATATTTCTACCATCCATAGTACACTTGTATCACCATCTCTTCGTTGAACTAGTGCACCTATACAATTTACGAATGTATTGGGTGTGTTGGGGACACAAGAGAATCTTTGTTATTTGGTTGCAGGGATGTTTGAGAGAGACCATCTTCATCCTAAACCTCCGACGGATTGATAAACCATAGGTCATCCACTTGAGGGAAATTTTCTACTATACTACAAAACTCAGCGCTTGGAGGCCCAACATGAGTCTATAAGAAGAAGGTTGCATAGTAGACATCAAGTATTAAGTTCATAAAGAACGAAGTAACGTCTTAAGGAAGATGACATGATGTACAGAAAGTAAACTCAATCAATATCAATAAACCCAATCTTTTTGTCCATAATGACATGATGCAAGTACGTGTCATGTGCCCTTCTATCACTGGAATTGAGCACCGCAAGATCGATCCCATTACAAAGCTCCTCTCCCATTGCAAGAAAAATTAATCTACTTGGCCAAACCAGACAAATAGATCGGAGAGAAATACAAAGCTAAAATAATCATGCATAAAAGAGTTCAGATACGACTTGAATAATATTTATAGATAATCTGATCATAAACTCACGATTCATCAGAGCCCAACAAAAGACCGAAAAGATGATTACATCGAATAGATCTCCAAGAACATAAAGTAGAATATTGTATTGAAGATCAAAGAGAGAGACGCAGCCATCTGGCTACTAGCTATGGACCCATAGGTCTGTGCTAAACTAATCACACATCATCGAAAGGGCGGCAAGGTAGATGTAGAGCCCCAGCATGAGAACAGGAATTTATGGCGGCGGAAAAAGTGTTTTGGGTGGCTCTCTATTGGTTTCCCGATTTTAAAGAATCTATAAAGCTGGAATTACGTCAAACGAGGGAACGAGGGGCCCACAAGGCACCGGGGCACGCCTACACCCCCTGGGTGCACCCTGGTGGCTCGTGGGCCACTCTTCGTCTTCTAGCCTCCTTCCAAAGCTTCTATTATTTCTTATGTCTAGAAAAAAATCGTCAAAAAAATTCATGGCAATTGGACTTTGTTTGATACTGATTTCCTGAAAACCAAAAACAAGCAAAAGACAGTAACTGACACTTCGCACTAAGTTAATAGGTTAGTCCCAAAAATGATATATATTTGCATATAGAACACCAAAGGTTGATATTGTAATAGTATGGAGCAATAAAAAATTATAGATAGGTTATAGACATATCAAGGCAGCATTGGCATGGCACACAGGGACTGCCCTATTAGACTGTATTTTGTATAAAGCTTCTGTGTATATCCTTATGTTGTATTTTGTGTACAATATGTACCCTTATATATAAGAAGAGCCACACCCGCGTTAGGGTGCCGATCAGTTTTCCAACCTTATTATTTTTACATGGTATCAGATTAGGTTTTTCTGTTCGCTTCCGCATCGCTCTCGTTCTGATTGTGTTGCTCCCCTCGTTGATCCTGGCATCGATCTCGTTCCCGATGGCATCCACCGACCCGGCCGCCGCCTCTTCCACCGTCATGGCCGCCGGCGCCCCGGCATCGCCGTTTCTGCTCTCCTCACCCTTGCTTCCTCTGGGTTCCTCCACAGCATCCGCCCGGCGCATCCGGCGCTGGCCCACCGGCCTACTCCGGCCAGTCTGTCGCCGCCCCGCCACTGGCGCCCCACGGTGCAGCTCCGCCGCCGTACAGGTCTCTGCTGCAGGGCTCAACCTACTTTGACCAGTCCGTCGCCGCCCCGCCGCCGGCGCCCTCTGCCGCGGCCACACCGCCGTACAGGACTCACCGTTGGGTTCGCTCACTCGGCCAACGTATGGGGCGCACGGGGCGTACGTGAGTCAGCCCACTCCACTGATATATGGGGCGCTCACTCCCATGACCGGGTCTCCATCCACTTGTCCTACGTACGGGGCGTCTGGGTCTTCCTACGCTCCACCATACAGGGCTCCGCCCGCGTACAGGTCGCTCGGGTACTAGTAGGGATCGTCAGCGGACCAGCACTTGCCCAAGGGCCAGCAGCCATATGACGCCACGACGGCCAGTCTGTGGCCGACTTCATTGGCGCAGCCGCCTCCCTACGGCCCTGCTGCACCTTCGGGCTTTTTTGCGCCGCCGCCGTCTTCGGATCATGGAGCATCTACTCCACCGTTCTACTTTGCGCATCTCATTCCAGTGAAACTGACGACGGACAACTACCTGTATGACTTGAGATTCATACAATTTTTTTTTGGAAATTTATACAATTCTTTTTTCAGTTTTCCTTTTTGTTCTTGTAGAGTATATGACTTGACTAGGACTTGGTTAAGTCTCCATCCGCTGAGACCATGGTGTCAACAGACCAGGTATGCGTAGACTTAGATTGGTGAAAAGTAGCTACCGTTTTTTAGAACACGGTACAATCGAAATCGCTCACATGCACGAGCATATACTCATACCTATGAATGCACGTACGCAAGCACAACCTATCCCTATGAGCACTTTCGAGAGACTGAGTCGGCATTGCATCTTGAGATTTATGAAGTCACTATAGGTGCCTTGTAGTCGACCGGAACATCTCACACTGAACAAACATCGCCGAAAATGCTGAAATAAATCCAGAAAATGCGACCACCGATGTCAAGTCTAGAACTTGAATCCCAGTAGACTGGGGATACCACTGTCCTCCTAACCTTCTGTGGATACATTCATATGGGTTAGTAAATCTGTAGTTAAGGTAACGACTTTTTTTAATTGCTATGGTGTCCATCTTCTCCTTGCAGCGATGCAAATATCCTAGTTAAGGTATAGTGAGCTGGTGCAAGTAAAATGTAGTGGCTGTTGGCCAACGTGTGCGTGGTGGACGTCAAGAGCTACTCTTATCATGGTGCCATCGAATATGTCATCATCCAGGGCTCGAACTATAGTATCAGTGCAACCGGCAACGTAAAAAAGTTTATCAGATTCGGCTGTCATGTGCTACTCTTATCAGTTCACTATATCGATGAAGATGCAAATCATTGCTCGTGAGCCATTCACTGAGTAGGACACATAAGGAGTGAAAAAAACCACAAAACTGGCCCTTTGGCCAAAGTTCAGCACAAAATAACCATGTTTCGAAAATATTTCACAAAATGGTCCTACCTGCCTGAGCCCGCACCCGGGGTGCCATGCCATTTAGCACAACGCACTAGTCAAGGGCATCATAGGGGTCGCCGATGACTTGCCACGTTGGCAGGGCATGGCACCATGGCGCCACTGGCCAGGGCGCTATGCTCAACAGCATGACCCCCAGCCCAGGGCGCCATGCCCCTTGCATCAACAAAATAGAGTGGCTCCTCTGTTTCCCACCACAAACCCTCTCTTATCCCCTTCTCCAGCCCGTCCGCCCCACTCACGACCCTCTCTAATGCCCACAAAATTTCATCGATCGGAGCACCAAATCAGAGAAGCCTTGCTTGTTTTTTCTTGATTTGTAAACCGTCTCACAACTTTGTCTTTTGTTGTGAACTAGTATATGTTTGTTATGTTCTATGAATCATTGAGATATATAAAACTGCTTAACTTATGCTTTTCAAGATTTTTATGAAGACGAGTTTAATGTGAGTGTTCGACATGAGCGCTGGACTAGCGTTAAATGTTTGGAATTTATTACATTGTGCCCTCAATTAACTGCATGAACCACTATAACAAGATACATAGTTTCTTATATGTCAGACAGCAGATTGTTGATGGTGAGTTGGTCGATAGCCTACTGTTGAAGCGAGCTGAGCCAATGTGCCATGTTTTGCACAACTTCTTACAAGTGAGGTAGAACCAACAATGTTTACAAGTACTTATGTATACATCAGCACACGGTTCTCGAACGAGTGCTCTATTTTATCAAAACACACACTGCTCGTATGATAAACCGTGACAACTTATGTCTTACCATGCCATACTCATGAAAAAACTAGTGAGGACGCATTTGTTTCGGCAAGAATTACGATGGTTCTTACATGATTCACGGGCACACAAAAGTAGCAGCAGTTCCCATAGACGCATTCAAACAGAGTACTAGCCCCAGAGGGGTTGACAACAGGCAAGGTTCGGATAATTAGACACAATCCAAACTACTATTAAACACTATCTGGGGCAACTATTTCATGCCTCGATCTAATTTTGGCTGGACACAAGACGGACCTTGCCATGAACATCATCGAGGACGTCCCACAGCAGCTCAATCCTGTGAACCTTCATAAAGACAACCTTGTGGCCTTGCCACTGATAAACTTGTTTGTGGAGGCATGCCACGTCATCTTCCTGTGTAAGCTTGACAAGAACAGTATGCCTCACAAACGAAGGAGTAGCTTTGAACTTCTTGTGCTTCAGTACACCCTGGATAACACGCCTGACAACAGTGAGGCTGGAATACACCTCTTCATTGGTATAACCGCAAATGGCTTCCAGGATCCAACAGCCTAAGAACTCTGTTTTCCCAGTGCGTATATTCAGGTCGTCCGCCTCATAGAGAGTGACATGCACAACCACACAATCCTTGTCTGCATCAGGGCTCTAATTGAAACAGAAACAAATTCTGAATTACTTTTCAGTATAAGAAACACAAGTTATTTAAACCACTATGTATAGCATGGCATCGAAGCTAATAAAATTTTGCATTATTAATCACCACATACTTCCTTTTCTAAAAAAAATCACCACATACTTAGATGAAAAACCACAATCGAGATCGGCAAAGAAGGAAATCACCTTGGGCAGCTCAGCAGGGGGGGACACATCCTCGAAGGGGGAAA